>NW_022473861.1:417428-445602 GCF_009769535.1 Thamnophis elegans | reverse complement strand
ATGAAAACTCCTTTGTCATGTTCTACTGTGTCTTGGGCTTTATGGGCCTCCTAGCCCTTGTCAGCTTTACTGTAGCTTTCTTTGCTAGGAAATTACCAGACACTTTTAATGAAGCCAAATTTATCACCTTCAGCATGTTGATTTTTTGCAGTGTTTGGCTCTCCTTTGTTCCTAGTTATCTGACCACAGGGGGAAAACATATGGTGGCTGTGGAGATCTTCTCCATTATAACATCCAGTGGGGGGCTCTTGGTATGCATCTTTTTCCCTAAATGCTATATCATCATTCTGAGGCCTGAACTGAATAACAAACAGCAACTAAAACAAAGAAAAAAATGAAAGATGTAGAATTCCATTGCCATCTTTTAATTAGGTATGGAAAAGCATTAAGAACCCAAACTGGAGACCTATAAGCCTTTCCCATCTACCAGTTGCAATTGGTGTAATTACATCTACAATTTCCATCTGATTTTAGGATTGGTAAGCTGGTTCCATTTTATGACATGCCACATCCAGAATTGAATAGGTATTTGTTATAAAGTAAAGTCAAATAAATATTGAAATAGAATGAAATCCATGATTTCCGTATTATAAATAAACTCTTTTTTTAAATATACTTTTTAATTTTCCATTTTCATAACATACAATCACATGTATACTATTACATAGTCAATATCCTATTGTATTAAGTAGTAATTACATCAGTTCCTCTTGTCATCAATGCCCAGAAAGATAAAAACCCATTATTGACTCTTCTGCTCTCCATACACCTCTTTCTTCTACCTCTCTCCTACCTCCTTTCTTCCCTCCAACATCCTTTCCTATTCTACTTCCCCTTCCTTTCTCCTTCTCCTCTCTCTACATTCCACTCCTCCTTATCCTCCTCATCTTCCCCCTTACCCTCTCTCCTATCCCTCTCTTCCCATCTTTCTTCTCTCCTCTATTTCCCACTCTTCCTCTCATTGGTGTATTTCTCCTTCTGAGCAAACTCCATTCTATGTTGATGGTATTCATGCTTCCATATCAATATACTTAACATATCTTAGTTTAAAAAAATAAATAAAAGAAGATACTATACATGTGCAATCATATTACATTAAAATCTAACACCCCCGGTCAAGCCTAATATACATCTCTCCCCCCCTCCCCCCAACCCTTCCCAGCCTTCCCTCCCCCAACTTCCCAGAACCCATACACGGTATAAATCTTTAACAAAAACAGTCTAAAATATATTGGAAAAAAGAATAGAAAATTGATAACATCTTTACATTGAACTTAGTTCCTCCTTGCTAGGCTAACTTTAAACAATTTATATGAGTTAGTTATGAGTTATGAAAGTTTATTTATATGCCGCCCTTTTCCCTGGGGGGACTCAGGGTGGCTTACAACTCAAAGGGGGGGGGGACAAACATTTAACACGTAAAAAAATACATAATTAAAAGCACAACATTCATACCATTCGGGTGGGTTACAGTCTTTAGCCCCAGGCCTGACAGGATAGCCAGATTTTAAGGGCTGTGCGGAAAGTCTGGAGGGTGGTGAGGGTACGAATCTCCACGGGGAGATCGTTCCACAGGGTCGGAGCTGCCACCGAGAAGGCTCTCCTCCGTGTAGTTGCCAGTCGGCATTGACCGGCAGATGGAACTCGGAGGAGGCCTAGTCTATGGGATATAATCGGTCGTGTGGAGGTAACTGGCAGTAGGCGGTCTCTCAAGTACCCAGATCCACTACCATGAAGGGCTTTATGGGTGACAAGTAGCGCCTTGAAGCGTATCCGGAGATCGACAGGTAGCCAGTGCAGCTCACGGAGGATAGGTGTTATGTGGGTGAAGCGAGGTGCACCCACAATCGCTCGCACGGCCGCATTCTGGACTAGCTGAAGTCACCGAATACTCTTCAAGGGCAGCCCCATGTAGAGCACATTGCAGTATTCCAGCCTAGAGGTCACAAGGGCACGAGTGACTGTTGTGAGAGCCTCCCGGTTCAGGTAGGGGCGCAACTGGTGCACCAGGCGAACCTGGGCAAATGCCCCCCTGGTCACAGCTGACAAATGGTGTTCAAAAGTCAGCTGTGGGTCCAGGAGGACTCCCAAGTTGCGGACCCTGTCTGAGGGGTGTAATGTTTGACCCCCCAGCCTGAGAGATGGAACACTTGCCGAATTAATGGGAGGGAAACACAACAGCCACTCGGTCTTATCTGGGTTGAGCACAAGCTTGTTAGCCCTCATCCAGTCCCTAACAGCTTCAAGGCCCTGGTTCATCATGCCCAACGCTTCATTGAGTTGGCACGGGGCGGACAGATACAACTGAGTATCGTCCGCATAATGGTGGTATTTTATCCCGTGCCGCCGAATGATCTCGCCCAGCGGTTTCATGTAGATGTTGAAAAGTAGGGGGGACAGGACCGAACCCTGCGGCACCCCATATGTTAGGGGCCTAGGGGTCGATCTCTGCCCTCCAACTAACACCGACTGCGACCTGTCCGAGAGGTAAGAGGAGAACCACTGCAAAACAGTGCCTCCCACCCCCACCTCCCGCAGACGTCGCAGAAGGATACCATGGTCGATGGTATCGAAAGCCGCTGAGAGGTCAAGGAGAACCAGGATGGAGGCGTGGCCTCCACCCCTGGCTCTCCAGAGGTCATCGGTCAATGCGACCAAAGCGGTTACTGTGCTGTAGCCAGGCCTGAAGCCGGACTGGAATGGGTCAAGATAGCTAGCTTCCTCCAAGGACCGCTGGAGCTGAAAGGCCACCACCTTCTCAACAACCTTCCCCACGAAGGGGAGGTTGGAGACTGGACGATAATTGTTAAGAACGGCTGGATCCAAAGATGGTTTCTTCAGGAGGGGTCTCACCACCACCGCTTTAAGTGTGGGGGGAAAAACCCCTTCCCGAAGGGAGGCGGTAACAACCGCCTGGATCCAGCCCCATGTCACCTCCCTGCTGTTAGCAACCAGCCAGGAGGGGCACGGGTCCAGTACACATGTGGAGGCACTCACAGCTCTCATGGCCTTGTCCACATCCTCAGGGGCAACATCCTGAAACTCAACCCAGCGATGGTCTACCAGATTATCCCCTTGTGCCTCGGCTGGATCTGCAAAATCGGAGTCCAAGTCCGACCGAAACCGAGCAACTTTGTCCGCTAAGAACTGGACGTAATCCTCAGCCCTACCCTGCAGGGGATCCCCCGTATCCCTCCTATTTAGGAGGAAGCAGATTATCCTGAACAGGGCGGCTGGGCGCGACTCAGTGGAGGCCATCAAGGTGGCAATATAAGCTCTTTTCGCCATCCTAATTGCCCTGATGTATTCCTTGATGCACGATGTTAGAAGTGCTCAGTTCGATTCGGATCTATTGGATCTCCATAAGTGCTCTAGGCGTCTCTTCCGGTGCTTCCTCTCCCGGAGTTCCTCGGTGAACCAAGGTGGCCTCCGGGATCCACTACCTCAGACCGGCCGTAGTGGCGCAATCCGGTCAAGAGACTCCGTCACTGCTGAGTTCCAGGCAGCAACCAGAGTCTCCACCGGACTGTGGGCGAGGGTATCAGGAATGACCCCAAGTTCCGTCTGGAACCTCAAGGGGTCCATAAGTCACCTGGGGCAGAACCACCTGGTCGGTTCCTCCTCCCTACAGTGGGGGTTTGGTCTCCGAAAGTCAAGCCTCAGTAGGCAGTGGTCATTCCTGATCTTAATCATAAGCTATCTGGAATTTCTTAGTCCCATATTTATTTTGTATATAATCAATCCATTTTTTCCAGTCTCGTTTATATCTCTCATTTGAGTGGTCCTTAAGATATGCAGATATTTTAGCCATCTCGGCTAAATTTGTGACTTTCAATGTCCATTCTTGAATTTTAGGCAAGGATTGTTGCACCACCAACAATCTAGCTGCAGTTATTAAGTGCAAAATCAAATTAATCTCTACAGCTGTACAATCAGTAATTATACCTAACAAAAATAACTGAGGGGTAAACTTTATCCTTTTTTTAAGAACATTTTGCATAATCCACCATATTTTTATCCAAAATGCCTTAACCTTTTTGCAAGTCCACTATATATGAAAATATGTAGCATCGAGAGAATCACATTTCCAGCATTTGGGTTGTAAGTTCGGATACATAGAAGCCAACTTCTACGAATACACTCTTGAATGTAGATAAATCTTTCCTGCCTTCCCTCCTTCCCTTCCCACAAAATCTGTACATGAGGGCCATCATTAAGTTTTTAAAAAATCAAAATCTAATTTAAAAATTCTTAACTGAATGTTTTGAGCCATGTATTGTAAATATTTGTAAGTCATTCTGTTTGGGGATGGATCTCTTTGAATTAATAAATGAGAAATTCATCATATGCCTAGAGGGGGGGGGAGAGGACAGGGCTGCTTGGGAACGGAGAGGACCCAGGCATGGAGTGAAAGAGCAGCGCGTGCCCAGCCACCGCCTCCACTTCGGAAGGTTCCTCCAGCAGATCATCTTCCCCGTGCCGCCCTCGCTTTGGGAAAGGAGCAGCACTCCGGCGAGCCCCGAGAGATTCCCCTGTTTTCTCTCTCTCGCTCTCCCGGCCCTTCCAAGCCGAGGCAGCGGGGACAGGAAGAAGAGTCTGAGGGGGAGGGAGGGAGGAAGGGGAGGCAGCGGCAGCAGCTGGGCAATGGTGGGATGGTGGGAAGTGAGGCGCCGCCAGCAGTGGGAAGCGACCACGAGTCGAAAGAAGGGAAGTGACCACAAGGGAAAGAAGGCGGCGGGGTACCCGTAGCTCGGTGGGCATCTCCTCATGGGATGGAACCCTCTCTCTCTCGCTCTCTCTCTCTCGCCGCCGCCCCATCCTGTAACTGCCAACATGGATGTGGAGGAGGAGAGGGTGGAGGAAGAAGAGGAGGAAGTGGGACGAATCCTTTTGAGAGGAGATGGGCGTGACCTGGGAGACACAGGGAAACTCTGCAAAGGGGGAGAAGGAATGGAGGGCCGTCTCCTCCCCCCAGCGCCTCCCGATTCCCACCGGTAACGTTACTCACCAGTTAAGCAGCAAGCAAAAGATGAAATGAAATGGAGCATGCTAAGCTAAGCGGACACCAGCCAGTCAGTGAGCTGGCTGGGATGGAAAATTTTAAGCACGCCGCGTGCTTAACGTTTTCCATCCCAGCCAGCTCACTGATTGGCTGGAGTCCAGGCCAATCAGTGAGCGGCAGGCTGGGCTGTCTTAGATTTTTAGTGTAGAATGGAACGAGCGAGCAAGTTAGCAGCTGATGGGCGGGGGAGTGAGCAAGCTGCGAGCGCCAAAATAAAGCGGGTTTTTTTGAGAACGGCCCGGGACGCGGAAAAATTATGGGAAGGCTTGCCTCTCCTGCCAGATGCGGGACATCTGGTCACCTTATGTATGTATGCGTATGTATGTATGTATGTATGTATGTATGTATGTATGTATGTATGGATAGATAGATAGATAGATAGATAGATAGATAGATAGATAGATAATTTATTCCCACTATCAGTTTCCTTATACACTCCACTAATTCCTTTCTTTCAGTAATCAATCTTTCAGTAATCAAGGATTTTTCTTTCATCAGATATAGACCAGCTGTTAAAGGGATGTTTAATCTTATCTATTTCCAGTAACTGTGGAATGGTGTGATTTCTGTCCTTGATGATTGCAGAGGTGAGGGGAAGGGGGAGGGGAGGAAGAGAAAGGACCTCCATTGATAATATTTTACAATCTCTGAAACAATTTCTCTACCGCTTAATCACATGAGAAAAAAAATGACACAATCGTAATTCAGAAATTTAAAAAAATAATTCTTTAAGCATGTAAAAGCTCAAAGATTTGTGGTGTCTTTCAGGAATTGAAATGGATTGATGATGTGAGAGAAGCATTGTCCAAAATTAAACTCCAGAATATTAATGGCGCACAGGAGAGAGATGAACTTACATTGCATTTCTTAAGATTCAAGCGTTTGCCATTTGCGTGGAAATCACAGACTTGATTCTATTGTGAGATATATATATTTATTTATTTAGCATAATTTTATACCAACAACTCTGGGTGAGGCATATCATACAACACTAAAAATTGAGCCAGCTCTCTGATCCTAAAATTAGATGGAAAGTTGTAAAGGTAATGGAAGCAATTGTGGCTGATAGATGGCAAAGACTTATAATAGGTATTCAGTTGCAGCCTTACTGATTTCACTTGGCTAAATTAAAAGAAGCATTGTAACTATATTTTTTAGTGTTTTCTTTGTCTTAGTAGCTCCTTGTTATTCAGTTCAGGCCTCAGTATGATGATATAGCATTTAGGGAAAAAGATGCATACCAAGAGCCCCCCACTGGATGTTATAATGGAGAAAATCTCCACAGCCACCATATGTTTCCCCCCTATGGTCAGATAACTAGGAACAAAGGAGAACCAAACACTGCAGAAAATCAACATGCTGAAGGTGATAAATTTGGCTTCATTAAAAGTGTCTGGTAATTTCCTAGCAAAGAAAGCTACAGTAAAGCTGACAAGGGCTAGGAGGCCCATAAAGCCCAAGACACAGTAGAACATGACAAAGGAGTTTTCATTACATTCCAGAACAATTTCTTCTGCCCTTAAGTGCATGTTGAAATCAGGGAATGGGGGTGAAGTCAACAGCCAAACAGTACAAAAAACTACTTGAATGAAGGAGCAGAAAAAAACAATGGAAATGGTCAGCCTTTTCCCCACCCATTTCCTCATGGTAGAGTTTGGCTTGGTGGCCATGAAAGCTAAAATCACGATGGTGGTTTTTGCCAACACGCATGATACAGCTACAGTAAATATTATACCAAAAGTACTTTGTCGGAGGACACATATCACTTTATGAGGTTTTCCAATAAACAGTAAAGCACAAAGGAATGAAAGCAGAAGGGACGTGAGAAGGATGTAGGTGAGATTTCGGTTGTTGGCCTTGACGATGGGAGTGTCTTGGTACTTAATGAAGATACCCAGAACCAACAATACAATAAAAGAAGACGTAAGAGAACAAATGGCTAAGATGATCCCCAATGATTCTTCATACGTTAGGAAGGTTACAATTTTTGGAAGACATGAATTCTGATCCTTGTTTGGATATTGATCTTCTGGACATGAAAAACAGTCATCCATATCTAGGGGGAAAACACACTGGTTAGAAAGATGGTTGCACTGAAATTGAACATATGACGCTGTTATCAATATTTGGGAAAAAATTGAAAATATTTTTCAAGCTTTTTTTTCAGTTAGGGATGGCCCCCATTTATTAACTATATAAATAAACTCTTCAATTTCAATGATCTTGTAGACACAACAGGGAAAGATGAGAGAAAAAAGAAAGCCCATCCATGACACCCAGTGACCCAGCTGACTTTCAAAGCAAGGGTGGGATTAGAATTTACCACCCCTTGCTTTTTAGCCTGATGGGCCAAAACTTGGCCAAACTGGCTCTATTACTGCGGCTATTCACTTTGTTACTAGTTGCCACTACTTCTCCCATTTCCATCATTAAATTGTACCTCAAGCAGTTAGGCTTTTGCAGAATGTATCCAAAATATGATAATTTGAGTTTGGTCATATATCTTGAGTAAAAACTCTAGGCGGATTTGTTCAATGATTTAACAAATATTTTTCAAACATGAAAGCTATGATCCACCGAGATGTTTTTGTTTTTTGTTTTGCTTTGTAGAACCTGACATTTTATCCTGTTTCTGTTTCCAGTTAAGAAAAAAAAATCTGAAAGGACATCCCTTTTTTTCTAAAATGCTTCCATTGTGGTAAAGGAACATGGTAGTTTTATATAGTGCTAATTGTATTATTTTTATTGTCAACCACAATAATTGAATTGAAATTAGTAATTCAGTTTTGAAATGTGGAATTGATCTGTGCAAAGCATAGGATTTGATCTCCCAAAGTCTCTCTGGGTGTGCAGAAACACAAATCTATCTCCTCTCTGCATCATCTTAAAGGTCTGAGTTTTCCCGGGATGATAAGACAGCTTGTAAATTTTGCAGGTGGGTGTTATGTTGGTGCTTATGTGCATTATGAAGATGTTGTTAGAGGTTTATTTCTGTGGAACTCTGTGCAGCTTGAATTTCAAATATCTCAGCATCCCATGTTTGCCATTACGTGAGCCACCCGGGGGGAAAAAAGTAGAGATCTTTTCACAATGAAAGAAAACAGTGTTGAAATTTGTAGTCATAACAGACCATATACTTATCCTGCAGTTATCAACTGTAGAATAGAATAGAATAGAATGGAATGGAATGGAACGGAACGGAATGGAACAGAACAGAACGGAACGGAACAGAACAGAACAGAATAGAATAGAATAGAATAACAGTTTTGGAAGGGAACTTGGAGGTTCTCTAGTACAACCCCCTGTTTAGGCAGAAAATCCTACACTACTACAGGCAAATTGTTATAGTTCTAAGTTGCTTCTCTCCTTGATTAGTTTCCACACATTGCTTCTTATCCTACTCTCAGGTGCTTTGGAGAATAACTTGACTCCCCCTCCTTTATGGCAAGAAGATTTGTCTACATAGAAATGAATATCTACAAACATATGCACCACTCATTTATCACCACTCACCTATAAGATTGGAAATCTTTCCTTCAGGACAGTGAAGACAATCATAGCAACAAAATGGCTTCCCTTCTATTTTGCTCTTAGCATAACTCAAAGAGCAATGGTTATTACACAGAGAAAGTGGCCGGACCTATGTTGCAGAAAATGACAGGCTTTAGACTTCTCAGGATACAGGAAAAGTTTATTTGGCAGCCAGGTTCAGAAAGTTAGTGAAATAGCTAACATTGCAAATTCTGAACAACCTTCATCATCAAAGCACGCGTTCTTATACATTCTCAAAAGCATTGCAACACGGAAATACGTAACTCATTTCTTATTGGTCATTTGGGGGGGGAAAGCCTTATAAGTCGATGAGGGTCTTATTTTTCCTTTTGTTACAGGTATGTACTACGTGTCATTAACAAACTTTATCTGAACCTTGTGGTTTGGACTTTTCAAATAGGGACGTTGGCTAGAGCATCTTGTGGTTAGAGGGTGATGACATTTCCTTTAAGCAGGCTTCTAACTGTCACTCTTATGCCACGTTTTCATTCTTATATTTTTAATCCATATTTTATTCTACTTTATTCCCCCTCTTCTAGATTCTATTAATGCCCACAATTGAGTCTAGCTTGTTAGATTAACAATATAAGCATGCAGGATACAGAATAGCGAAAAAAGCACGGATACAAACAATACACATCTTAGGGCTTATCTTCCAGAATCAGTTTCTCTACTTCAAAGAGTGAATTTTGAATATAGGAGCTAGTATCTGAAGCTTAATCTTCTTTGAGGGTATGTGGGATTAGGGTTTCCATTAACATTAACTCCTTTTCAGCCTATATTTCTTTTACAGACCTCATAACGAACTGTTTAAGCAAGGGTATTATGCAAGGGAGGAAAGCTAAACTTGCGATTTCACATAACAAAAGCAATAGCATTTGTTTAATCCAACGTGTTCTCGGTAGCCAAGAGAACCAATCATCTGTCCCTTGCATTCTTTAACCAATTGAGGAAGCTGGGTTTCGTAGTTCTTTAACTACCCACTCCCAGATTGCTCCTGATTTATTCATATAGAAACAGCAATCTTCTCCCAGGAATACACATAGCCCACCTTTTTCAGCAGTTAAAAGATCTATGACATGCCAGTTCACAATTTGGTTCAGGCTTTCTTGGAATTCTTCTGACAGCTGCCTGAACTGTGTAATGGAGTGGATCATTCCACCTACACCTGTTCTAACTGCAGTCCCTATTCTCAAGATCACTAATAATGGAATTAGGAGCAGCACTCTTTTCTGGACATGTCCCATGAGGGGTACAGGGAGGGTCTGTTCCCCACTTACCACCCATTTTAGGCAGGAAGTGTATTAGAGTCCATGTGCCAGTCCAATTGGTGTCTAAACATAGATATGCATTTTTCCCACATAGAAAGAAAACTCCATTTTCTCCTACACATAAGCCAATATTCACAGAGAAGGCATGGGCTTGAAGGTTCTTTTCATTAGTCCAGACTTGTAAGGTTCCTGCTAGGAACATACCAGTCAGGGGCTGTAATGGAACTTTTTGATTAGGATCCATTAACTTAATCCTGAGGTCTGGTCCTTCAAAGAGATATTGCAAAAGTAAACACAAACTCCTGTAGTGGATTGTATTGAAAGCCAAATGGGAAGCCGGGGTGCATGGAATGGCCTTGAGCAGCTTCCAGTGGTCAGATTCCCCTCCCATCAGTTAAAAATGAGTGGAGGTGGGATCAAGAAAGTGACTTTCTGTTGGAAGATCTTGTGAGCAGAGGGAGACATGCTGCGAGTCAATTTTATGTCTACAAAGGTTTTCTTGGGGGCAAGGTACATTTCAGATGGGCATTGTTCCTCTGATAGTGACCCCCAGGAATGCCAGGCTCCAGATATCATTTGATGCACAAGGGGGTGACCCTATAATTTCTAGACCAACTGCTATGGGTCCAATGATGGGGAGATGGCTCATCCCCAGTCTTTTAAGTGTGTCATACAGAGCGCTATGTAGCTAGGCTTCTGCCATTTTAGTTCCCCATCTACCTCCCTTGTCAAAAACAATCATAGCTCTGATCTTTCCCCCAAAATCTGGCTCAACTGGAACAGCATTGTAAGATGAAGAGGTTGCAGACAAGCACAACCAGCATTTTTGGCCTAGGTCAGGGTCAGACTGATTGATTAAGCTTTGACCTAACTCCAGCACTCTTAACATATAGTTCCCTTTTCTCAATTGTTGCAGGGGCCCATTTTCCCTATGCTTTGCCCTATTTCTTACAGGGTTAGTCAGATGGTTGACTTTAGGCATTGGGTTTGGCTTATGGTTCCATCCCCAAGCATAAATAACGCACCGTTGACGGGAGCAGACCTGTTCCACATCCTGTAACTTGATTCCACCCTGTTCTCTGGGATTTCTGAAATCCTCAGATCTTTCTTCAAGAGCAAGGGGAGTGGCTCGGGTATTTTCGCAACATTGGGAACTACTATTCAAGATGTTATCACTTAGCAAGCCCGTTGCCAATAACAGCCAGAGTCACAAAAGGCTCATAATTGTCCCTCACACAAAACTTCTCCTAACACAATTCTTTTAGCCTACTGAATCACCACGGCAGGGAGAAGCCAGGGGTTATATATATAGCAATATCAGCTTTGGTCAATCCACAAAACCAAATCTTATTTGCTTAAACATATCACCCACAATCCAAAAACTCATATTATATTGCAAAGAACCCATTCCCACAGTTCCTCAAACATAAGTGTCATCAGAAGATTCACAGTCAATGATTTTAGCCCCAGCACCTGTCTTCCTCTGGAGGGGGCAATTCATGAGGGATGAATATGCAATACAACAAATAAGTACATTCACTAAAGCGAGAGATAGTGCAGTTATGACTATGAATACTTGGCTTCCATTTCCTGACAGGTGCTCAAACTTTCTAATACATCTTATATCTAATAAATGGAATGTTGTCTTCCTCCTCCAAATCTTCAGCCATATGTCAAGAAGTCAGCTTCCATAGGGTGACTTCAGTAGGGCCTCTTCTGCCCCGTATATTCTGCCTGCTGCCCGTTGCTATTGCTATTGCTATTGCATTTCTTTAAGCATATCACTAGAGGACGGACTTCATCCTGGTCTGCCTCCCAATACTCATCAGCAGCTGGCTTAACTCGAGTCCAGTGAATCCAAAACATGGATTCCAACACTTTTACTGCAAGTGGAGAACACATGACCACAGTATACAGATGCCCTTCCATCTAGGTTTCAAATTCTTCTCCTTTCCAGTGTTTTACCTATACTTTTCTCCCACCTGAATATTATGACTAGTGGTGGTCAGAAATGGTAGATGAGGGATACACATTACTGCTGGATTTCTTGTATTTGTTTATTCAGTTCCCCCACCATCTGACTCACCCATGAGGCCCCTATTTGGCCTAAGTCCCCTATATGATTTTTCAAGTTAGCACTTATAACTGGGGTCTCCCAAACATCATTTCAAAAGGAGATGACCCAATTCCCTTTCATGTAGTACATCACACAGACCAAAGTGCCAGTGGTGATGCATTCCCCATTTATGACTAGCATTGCCTTATATAGCCCACACTTGGGCATGTCTGTGAAATCAATAACTAATGAATCCATGGGATAATATCCTTTGGGTTGACTTCCAGGAGGGAGTCTAGGTTATTGCCTTGGGTTTACTTGAGCACACATGCTATATCTTTCACTTGCATGGGCATACAGTGCATGTAAACGGTCAATGTAAGATGGAGTTCTTCTGCTTTGGAATATCTGGAGCTCAGTCCCCTTCACATTTCCAATGCTGCATAAGCTGTCATGTCAGGGTGGTTCTAATCATCTCGGTTGCTGACAGTCTTGCTTCTCTGTCAGTTGCTTTTCCCTTTTCTGCTGGATCCAACCATCCAGATTGGAGAGATTAAGGAGCTATTAAGAGTCCTTTACGTGGAGTACATGTTACAGACCAGAGAGCTAAAGGTAAGGTGTCTACCCATTTAAGGTGGGTTTCAAAACACACTTTATCTTTTCCTTAACAGTGCGATTCACACATTTGGTTAATTTCTTTCCTGAGGCCATTAAAAGACCTCTTTCCCTATAATCAGCAGTATTGATATGCAAAATAAGGAAGACATATTTAGAGTCAGATCATTTATTTACTCTTTTATCCTTTGTCCTCTCTAATGCACAGATTAAAGCCCATAATTCTACTACTTGGGCACTAATGCCTTTTGAGTCAGGAGTGCCTGATATTTGTAAATTCTAGGGTTTGTTAACCATAAATATCCCTTTGTCTCTAAAATTCTTTGAATTGCGTGGCTGGTATAATTTGTTAGCTTCCTCCATTAAGAGAGTAGCAGCCAGCCTTTCGCGTCAACTGTTCATATAGATAAGCCACAAGTTGTTGCCAACTTCCCTTTTCTTATCAGAGCCTGAGATAATTCTGACTTTAGGACTTTGTACACTCATTTCTGCTTTAAACCCCAAACAAATGGTTCTTTTTCAACCCCCTTTGTAGATGCGTAAGGAGGTTTGGCTAGAAGCGCGAAATTTGAAATCCTCATCCTGCAATATCCTGCCACGCCCAAAAGTCCCCATAACTTTTTCCTAGCCGTTATTCCGCAATTTGGCACACAGCATCTTTTTGCTCATATCCTATTGCCCTCTATCCTCGATTTATGGTGTACCATAAGTATTTAACTTGTAGGCTTTTCCAGCTGAGCTTTTTGCCTTGGGGCATGATGTCCCTTGTCCATTAACAGATGGAGCAATTGATTGTTTTTTTTTTAAACAAATCTCCTTCATCTGTTCGGTTACTGATATATTATCTTCATATTGAAATAGCACATCTCCATCTTCGCAAGGCTGGAAATTTTCTAGGTCTGAGGCCAAGGCTTCGCCAAAAACGTAGGTGAATTTTTAAATCCTTGGGGAAATCTAGTCCAAACAAACTGCCTCTTTTGACCTGTTACTAGGTTTTCCCACAAGCAAATAGTTTTTTTTTTTTTTTTTTTTTTTGCTGTCTCTATGTATTTGAGATGGTGAAGAAGACATAGGCAAACAGGCATGACTAGAGGCTTTACTTGTATAATTATTGGTGCATGATGAGTTGCATTGCCTGATGGATTAATTCTTGAAGCACCATTACTCGCCATATCTCATCTGGGGGGGGGTGCCTCATCTTTAGTGCCATTTTTTCTTCCTCAAAGGATAGTATAGCTCCCATTTTGCATAGGGTATGATGACCCAAAAGAGGAACTGGGCTTTCAGGCATGTTTTGGGACATTCTTGTAGCCAGTGGCCTTTTTCCTTTCACCAATTACATTGACCTCTGCTTTGGACTTCGGAATTATTTGACGCAACTGTCAGCAATTCAGCTTTATGTTGCATTCTGTCCTCTTTTTTTTTTCTTTTCACAAAGACCTTTCATGTAATTTCCATTTATTCAAGCCACACAGACCTTCATGGCTTCCTTTTCTTTGCTAACTGAAGGGCTCTTTCTCTGACTGGGCATGGGATTCTATCTATTGGCCCCTCCTCGACAATTCTTCCAGCAAGTCCCCTAGCCTCCCACTCTTCTTGTCCTTCTTCTCTGAAATTTGAGCCCAATTAACATACGTTTTGTATGCTCATTCCACAAGATCAGAGGTGCCTTTCCTGGCCCCTCTTTTTTGTCTTCTGTATTTTTTTTTACTCTAATGTCATCTGCAGAGTGACCAATGAAGACCATATTGACCATTCTCTTATTTTCTTCAACCTCAGGATCTAATTTTGCCTAAAGGTTTGATAAATGCATTCTAGGATTTCCTTCACCAGCCTTCTTTTCTCTGGGGTTAATAAAATTTCCATCAGACTTTGTATGACAGCCCAAGCAGACTGGTGAGTTCAGAAAAATGGATGCAAAAAGGACATATTTCTCATCTGGATTTTATCTATAAGCAGGAATTTGATTTTTCCAATTATATAAATCAGCCATTGAGAATGGAGCATATATTCACACCTTACGTAGCTCCCCCTCAGCTTCTGGCAATACAATTTCCCTTAGGGGCAATTGAAGTTTTTGTCTCAACTGCTCCCATGGACCAGGTTTGTGGTCCACTTGATCTGTCCATTCAGTAATCTTTTTGGTTTCCTTCCTCCTGGCCCCACCTAATGGGACCGTTTGTTCATTCTAACCAATATCTGATTCCATCTTTTGTCTCCCTGGGTCCCCTACCTCTTCAGTGTCAACCACTTCATGTTAAGGCTACACAGGTGGAGGCCATTGATGTCAGAGACACACTCCCTCTTTCTCTTTTTAAACACTTAAACACATCAACAAAGACAAACATGCAAGCTAAAACAGCACAGGAACTAAATGTTTCATTGAGACTCTCTTTTTCTTTTTTGTTTCTTTTCTCTTATCTATGTCTCTTTTGTGGATTCATACAGTGGTTTGGCTAGAAGGGCAAAATTTGGTATCCATATTCTACAATACCCTGTTACAACCAAAAAACCCTCATAATTGTCTCCTATTAGTTGGTTTTGTCATTAAATCAAATCATTAAATTTTTCAACTACTCTGTGGGGAATAGACAGCATGAAGTTTCCACTTAATTCCAAAAGCCTAGGAAACAGTTTGTGTCACCTGAGCTGTGAAGTATGGGTTCACATGCTTCAGGAATGAAATGAACAGGTAAAATCATTTAAACACACAATAACTACAAGGATGAAACTTTTCTCGTAAATGACCTTAAAACATTTCCTGGGTTGTTACTTTAAGGTATAGGGAAGGAAGGAAGGGAAAACTACTTCTCTTTATTCTGTTTTTGTTGACCAAATAAACACAAAGTAAGGACTCCCTTCAGCCTTCACACAGCCTGACAAACTGAGCAAAGGAAATTTCTGCCAGTTTAAAATTCTTGTCCTTTTGGATTGGAGACATCTTAGTTTCAATTACCTTGAGAGTGCACAAAGACTTAGACCCATATATACACAAGGACAAGGAGCAGGAAGCTGCTTCTTCTTTTTCTCACAAGCCATCAGGTTTGGAATGATAACACACACACACATATACATGCACCAATATCATGAAACAACACTTTCAGGCCTGGGGGAGGTTCTGTCCCTTTAAATCTTCAATTTTCTTTCCTTGAGTAACATGTGGCTCATTCTCCAAGCATGGGAAAACTCAGAACACAGTTTAAATCCTAACTACACTACCGTTCCCCAGAGCTTCAAGCCCAAGCTGAGAAGCTTACTTATTTTGCCAGTTGGTCCAACATATCAAAATCAATTCAATGCCATTCAATTCTACATGTTATTAGTATAGATACACACCTAAGAATTTCAACAGACATTACATCAAATTAATCAAGTCAAATTACCTAGGTCTTCCCATTCAATAGGCTTTACCTTTTTGTTACCTGTTAAATTTCTTACTTTTGCTCGAATTTATGCCTGATGTTCTATCTCCTTAAGCACTAGATTGTTAATACCTGTCTCTGCCCTGGGGTGTTCCATTTCTAATTTGGATCTGCCAGCGGTGCTGGCTAATTTTTAAAGATCCAAACTCTTCTATCTTGATCTCCCAGCACACGCTGGCATATTTTTAAAGATCAAAATGTATGGAGACTTTCATTAATACATTGTTTGCATCTGGGTGGGGCTCTTGATTCATCTGATGGTGGCCAGAATATGAGGCCCTATAGAAAGGCACCCCAAATCTTGGCACAATGTCTTTGATTTCTGAAAGTTTTTTTCAACATGTATTGGAGGGGCATTCGAGGAACACTCCCCCTCCCATGTTCTATTTCTAACACACTTTCTGCTGACCAGAGGTCCTGGAGATCACGATCACCAACAGGAACTGCAGCAGACTAACCTCTCACACAAACCTAGAGCCTCATTAGGATACGCCGGTTCCATTTGGAAGGGACACTATCCTGGGTTCAGGGGGGTGATCGTGGCCCCGCTTCCACTCCTAAGCTAGTGGGTCTACAATTCTTTTGATACTTGCCTGCAGGCGTTTTCTTTCTCAGCCAGAGTAATTTTTATTAACTTGTCCTGATCCTGATCAGATTCTTGAATAGGTGGTGTCCGCCGGATGCCCAAGAAAGGTCGTCAGCCCTCTTCCGATGAAAGGTCTCCATTGGCACCTAAAGATGGGCGAGATGGCCTCAATGGGGCACTGGTCGGTCCGTTCCATCCTCAGCGAAATATCGCTCTAAATCCTGCCCATGGTTGCCAGAATTGTTGTAGAAAATGACAGGCTTTAGACTTCTCAGGATACAGGAAAAGTTTATTTGGCAGCCAGGTTCAGAAAGTTAGAGAAATAGCTAACATTGCAAATTCTGAACAACATTCATCATCAAAGCACGCGTTCCTATACATTCTCAAAAGCATTGCAACATGGAAATACTTAACTCATTTCTTATTGGTTATTTTGGGGGAAAAGCTTTATAAGTAGATGAGGGTCTTATTTCTCCTTTTGTTATAGGTATGGACTACGTGCCATTAACGAACTTTATCTGAACCTTGTGGTTTGGACTTTTGACATAGGGACATTGGCTAGAACATCTTGTTGTTAGAGGCTGATGACATTTCCTTTAAGCAGGCTTCTAACTGTCCCTCTTATGCCATGTTTTCATTCTTATACTTTTAATCCATATTTTATTCTACTTTGCCTATACATAAAGAAAATGAAAAAAACAAAAAGTTTTGCTTTTTTTTTCATTGATTGCAGAGGAATAATTATTGTCTACTAAGCTTCACAATGTATCAAGTTAGGTGAGAAGTGTTGTGAGTGATGTCAATGAAAAGAGGCAAGTGGAGGAAAATAGTATGGGATTTAGAGAGCAACCACTGAGACCCCTTGCTGTGTATTTTAAATGAAACTAAGATTTAAAAAAAACCTTGAGTTAAACTCATCTTCTGCTTATGCATGAATATGCCCATTTAGCAACCATATTTTGCTAACCAATTATTTTTTAAGCTTCTGTGTTGTCCTTGGTACTCTCTGAACTTGGTGATTTTCTTACAGATGTTTCATGATCAAAGTACATAACTTCATCAGTTTATTTAACTTCTTGGAGTCTTTAGATTTGTGGGGATCTGCTCCATAATTGGCCTGGTAAATTAGCTGAGATCAAAAGAATAATAAACTGTTTGAATTGATCCCAGTGAACATTTGCCAAAAGCCATATGGAAAAAACAGTCCTGGGAAAGCTTTAGATAAGAGAGAGTCAAATTCATTTCAAGTGTTTATGTGAATAGCAATACACAAATACACACAGGAATGAGAGGCCTCTGTTATCTGAGATATAAACACACAGAATTAGCCTTGCAACCTTTTGCCGCCTCGTGTAACAGATCAGTTACTCCCATATGCCTAATGTAGCTCTCTGTGTGATTTACAATTCTATACCTCCTCATTTCCCCTTATCAAAGGGGAACTTTTTGTTCCTCCTCCCTGCCAGGATGTGTAATCAAGAAGTGATTTGTAACATACTGTGAAATCCTTTGTTTGTACTAACTGCTGATGAACTAGTTTCTTTGAACTTTCCTAATAAAAGGTGCTCTGGTAAAACCAGAAATCCACCATTTTCACCCAGACTGCAGTGTGTGTGTGTGTGTCATTACCAAAGCAGCCTAGGAATTAGAATTCGTGGAATGGTCCATCGGATTGGGGGAATCCTTGCATCTTCAATGCAAGCTTATTCCTTCAAGTGGTGACCCCGACGTGATTCATTTTACAACGCCAGGAGTCAGTCGAGGTGCGACGCAGGGAGGCCCGGACAGGTCGGACGGACTCACAGCGTGCCCAATATCCCCATCTCTTACTCAGCGCATTTCGTAAGTATGGGGACAGGTTTGTCTAAGGGGCGGGAGGCCCACCTTAAGGGAACAGGACCCCTGTCCAGAGAGCAGAAGGCTCACCTTAAGGAGATTGGACAGATAATTGGAGCTCACAAAATTATATTAAAGAATAAAAGTGAATTTCCTACAAAAACAGGAGTTCAGGTGGCAAGTAGCAACAGACACATAGACTTAAATGATTTAGAGACAATGGCTGCTTTTCCTGTTGACTTTGCAGGAGCAAATCCCATTCACACACCCCTATCATTTGATGTGTTGAAAAATTTGAAAACGGCAATATCAACATGTGGGCTACAATCTCCATATGTGCAAGGTTTATTGCAGAGTTTGTCTGAAAATTATGTTTTATTGCCAAATGAATGGTACTCAGCAGCGAAAATACTTTCCACTTGGCAGATCATCACGGAATGTTTAAAAACTCATGAACAAGCTGTGATGGGGGGACCAGACACCCCCCCCCGCTATATTCAGAAACCTCTTTGCTAAATTCAAACTCTGAATCCAAGGCTTTCTTTTCCCTTGTATGCATGCCTTTGTTATCTTCAGCCTTTGAAGCTCCTCAGCATTACGCTTCGGGAGACTAATTTTGGGGCATTCAGCTAGCCCCACACAAAAGGCTGCCTTTTATTTTCCTTCTCATTTCAATCTCTTGGTAAGTGAATCTGCCAGGCTTTTCCTATTTTCCTCCGGTGATTCCGGCTATTTCTATTTCATTATGCCACTTTTAGTCTTTCCTCATCGTGATTTCATGTCTCAAGGAGTTCTTGCTTACTGATTCTTCTGATTTCTCTTCTGATTGCTTTGAGCACATTTTTCTGCCTGAGCACCTGAAACTTTTTCATAGATGTTTCATTTCTCAGAAACCTGCACTTTTTGCAGCTCTAATTACAAAAGCCCGTGTCAGATCTGAATTGGAATGGAGAAAAAATGTTTTTGTGCGTGCATGAATGTGTGCCTAAGTTTTTGTGCACCCTCAAAGTAATTGTAGATAAGATATTTTCAATCCAAAAGACAGGGATTTTAAAGTGTTCAATTTTATAACAAATTTGCTGACTTTCTGGCCACCATCAGATGAAAATTGTTGCAGCTGTAATAGTTGTCTTTTAAAAGAAAAGTAGAGCTCGAGCCCCACCCAGATGCAAATGATGTGCTTAAGGAGATAGAATGGGCATAACTTCGAGCAAAAGTAAGAAATTTAGTAAGTAATGAGGTAAAGCCTGACTGAATGGGAAGACCTAGGTAATTGGACTTGATTACTTTGACGTAATGTCTGTTAAAAAATTCTTAGGTGTCCATCCCAGGTTCAATAATTAAGGCACGTATTCGACCGGTTCGTTTTAAAATTGCATGTTAACTTGTGGGGGAGAGATTTGTTGTCTCAATTTGGGGCAACCTTAACTTTGGAATGAGAAATAGGGTAAAGAAGAGTGATAAAAGAGTGAGAGAGAGGTAGAGAGAAAAAGAAAGTGAACAGAGGTAAAAGAGAAAGAGGAGAATTGAATTTAATTGATGTTGATCAGCTAGCTAAGTTTAAAAATGGGTTTGGGCTTGAAGCCGTGAGGGAAAAAAGAGTAGTTAGGATTTAAACTGCTCTCTGAATTTCCCCGCTGCTTGAAGAATGATTGAAATGGGATTTTTGTATGTGAAATTAATTTACACAGGCAGTAAGAAACAGTAAGTTGCAAAGTTGTTTAATGGTATGTGTGTATGCTTGTGTGTTATCATTTCCAAATTTGTTGAGAGAAAACATGTTTTAAAGAGCAGGATAGCTGTCTGTAGAATCGTTAAACCCTGAGCTAAAGTTGATTGTTAACTTAAGTGATTGCGTGCGTGAGTTCCACCCCCCTCTTTCCCCCTGAGTCATTCTTTGAAAGGAAACAGGAGAAGGGGGGAGAGTGTGTGTGTGTGTGTGTGTGTAATTGCTTTCAGACCTAGAGGGACATTGAGAAAATAGAGCTCATTGGCTTATGTATAGCTCTTTGAACTGATGGTAATGAATGTTTTGTATTAAGAATAAATGAAATGGATCCCTTAATGAAGCTTACACTAAAAGATGACACTCCCATATGGATTGATCAATGGCCACTTCCTATTGTTAAATTAGAAGCCTTAAAAGAAATTGTACAACAGTTGTTATTAGATAAAAAAAATAGAATTGTCAAATAGCCCTTATAATACTCCTGTATTTTTAATTAAGAAAAAATCAGGGAAGTGGAGAATGCTTCAAGATTTAAGAAAGATAAATGAAGTGATTCAGCCCATGGGACCCTTGCAATCCTAACATCATTCCTCAGAATTATGAATTAACAGTTATTGATTTAAAAGATGCCTTCTTCTCAATACCCCTACATAAAAAGGACAGAATATTATTTGCATTTACAATTCCTGTACTAAATTATAGTGAGCCAACAGTAAGGTATCAGTGGAAAGGTTTACCCCAGGGAATGCTAAATAGCCCAACGCTTTGTCAATATTACATTAATAATATTTTAAAACATTTTAGAGCCAAGTATAGAGGTATCCTATTTTACCACTACATGGATGATATCTTGCTAGCAATAGAAAAGAATGCACAGGATGCACATTCACAAGTAATAAAAGAGATCATACAAGGATTTAATGATAAAGGATTTAAAATTGCTTCAGAAAAAATTCAAACAATGCACCGTATTTGTACTTAGGGCATAAAATAATGACATCTCATGCCTCACCAGTAATTCCAAAACTACCTGAAATGGATAAATGTAGTTTGGTGCAGTTACAACAATATTTGGGTTCAATTAACTGGGCACGCCCTTACATGGGATTAACTACAAGTCAGTTACAACCCTTATTTGCACTTTTGGCAGGGGGAAAGAGCCCGCTGCAGTTCTCACGATAGGGAACCAAGAGAAACAGTGTATTCAGGTCATTGAAGCGGCCCTAACAAAGGGATGGGTAGATAGGATGATTTCACACGTTCCTATTTCAGCAGCTATTTCAATACAAAAAACTTGCCCACAGGGTGTTTGTTGCAAACACAACAGAAAAAAGTGTTAGTGATTGAATGGATACATTTGCCAAGCACCCCGGGGAGAACAGTTTCAACAAAACCTCTATTGTTATCCCAGATAATTATAAAGTTAAGAGAGAGAGCTCGAGCTGTAGTGGGAACGGATCCAGAAACTATTTACGTTCCATATCCACTACCTTGGTGGGAGAAATATTTTCAAATATCAGATGTACTTCAATTGGCCTTAAGTGACTATTTAGGGACAATTAAATACCACTATCCCACAGACTATAGGTTTTGTTACTGAATCTACAACATTTACAATTGACTTCCTTACAAAGTAAATTGCCAATTAAAAATGCAGTCACAGTTTTCGCTGACGGAACTAAGAATAGGGGAGCTTGTGTGTATCAAATTTCAGGACAATGGGTGACTTATCACACCCCCCCCTCAGAGTTCAGCCCAGCGTTCTGAATTGGCTGCCTCTATATTAGCTTTTGAGAAATTAAAAGACCAAGCATTTAATTTAATTGTGGATTCATTGTATGTTTACCAAGTGATTAATAATTTGTTTGATGCCTATCTTTCACCAGCTTTAGATAAGCAATTGTTAGATATGTTTTTACAGTTACAACAATTAATTATGAATAGAAATTTTCAATATTTTGTGGCTCATATTAGGAGTCACCAGTCACTTCCTGGAATACTAACAGAAGGAAATGATATGCAGACAAAGCCGCTAGAGAAAGTTTTATTGGATTTGCAACTCCATGGGAAAGCCATGAGTATTTTCATCAAAATGCAAAAGCCTTGATGAAGATGTTTGGAATTTCAAAAACAGAGGCTGCCGCAATTATCCAGCAGTGCTCAACCTGTAGCAGGCAAGGTAACGCAATTCCTATGGGAGTTAATCCCCGAGGAATTAAGCGTTGTGAGATTTGGCAAATGGATGTCACTCAATACCCTCCTTTTGCACCCTGGAAATATATTCACGTTACGGTGGATACCTTTTCAGGTTTATTTTTGCAAGCCCACAGCGGGGGGGAAACAACCAAACAAGTGATCAACCATTGTATGCGCTCCTTTTCAGTTTTAGGAAGTCCCCTGGAGATTAAAACAGACAATGGACCCGCATACAGTAGCGCTGCATTCGCTACCTTTTGTGATCATGGAAAATTGTCCATAAATTTGGCATCCCATACAATTCCCAAGGACAAGGAATGTAGAAAGAGCAAATTTAACACTAAAAATGATGCTTGATAAGCAGCAAGGCCCCTTTAAGATAGGGCTGCCTGAAATCCAAAACCGTTTAAGTAAAGCCTTGTACACACAGAATTTTTAAATCTTACAGGCTCACCTATAGCCTCCACAGCTGGGGAAAGACATTTTCAGAATAGCGTAGTCTCTCCCCGCCCTCTTGTTTATTACAGACAATTACCAGACCCTCAGTGGAAGGGCCCCATGGAGCTCGTTACCTGGGGACGTGGTTACGCTGCCGTGCAACTCCCGGACAGAGTGTTGTGGGTTCCTGGAAGATGCATACGACCGTTTCATGAGAAATCAGTGAAGACGGGTAATACAAAGGATCCCGAAGCAAGCCTATCCCTTTTGTTTCAAGCAACAGACGACTAAAATTTTTATTGCCACCAATGTGCTGGTTCTGCCCTTGCCCCTGCGAAGCCTGTTGCTGCTCCCACTCTTATTCCTGTGAGCTGTGTGTTGACTGCAAAATCCCGTGTGACATTGTGATAATTGAACAATATCTTGAGGAATATTTTAACTACACCGATCCATCCCGTATCACTACTGAACTTCGTATTACACCCACAGTACAACAAGCTATTGATAATCCTTTTTATAACCATTATCACGTAAGATCTATTGATCCCTCTTTTGACGTCTAGTGCTAAAAATGAAAATCCATCCGGAACAAGTCATTGGCCGTCCTTATGTCCCAAGAGCACGACAACCAAGATGCCCATTTTTCAGAGGACCGTCGCCTGGACAGGAAATGGGATTTTGGGATTTTTGGGCTCTTCCGATGTCTTGTAAGCATTTCTGTTGCACCTTTTGCTAATGATGTTGGGGGTGGGATTGTGCTTTTAATTGTATGGGGGGCATGTGAATATGACACGCAAAAATAAGAAGGGAATAGTGGGGGATATTCAAGAAATTCCTTTCACACACAACCGCTCAAAAGAGCGATCATTCCGTACTCCAATGGGGAAACTGCAATTCTCAGGGATATGCATCTACCCTCACAATACATACGGAGAAGCAATACACAAGTTACCTTAACTTGTTATTTGAAAAATCCAGCTGCAGCGTGTTCAATTACATGGCAATTTTTGCCTGCAAAATTCAAAAAGGCATTCCAGTATGTGAGAGGTATTTCACACCCGAAAGAGAATAGCTGTTTATCACACATTAAAGTAAAAATTACAGAGAATTCTATAGGTTGGTATCAATGTATACAATATCAAAAAGGGTTAACCAATAAAATGATAAAAACAGAAGTACTTCAAGAGCAAGCATAAAATTTCCCCCAGTTAGTGAGTGGTTCTTAACATTATTGAGTTATCAACAAGAGATTGGAGGAGGCAGCTTCGCCACCTTACAAAAAGAGAGATAAAAGAGGACATTTGCACAGCCTGTTTACAAAAACCAAACAAGGCACAAAAATTTCTATGACCTTAATATTATACTATGAAACCGAATGCAATGGAACTTTAATACCACCATGCACACATAATAATACACAATACACAGTGCTATACACCAAATGGGATACAATGTTATGAACCAAAAGCGGTAGGACCTATAACGAGTAGCATCTATGTTTATGGCTATAAAGGAGGATCTAGTTTAAAACATCAATTTCATGCAGCACAAAGATTATCAGGGTACATAGCCCATAATGTTCAAAGGGAATAGCACCTGTTATTGTTTGTTTTGATACATGTTTAGCAATTGATATAGGGCAAGGAACAGGATCTGCGGGGGTAACCTGTGGAGGACAGTCATGGGAACAATCATATATCCAAAACCGTTATTCACTCGCTCGACACTTTCATCACATGGAGGCTATACCCAACCGAGTGTATATTGGTATACAAGTGGCTATGGACCTAATAATTTGATCTTTCTATTACTCCAGTCACTACTGATTGTCAATCCCATCACTGCACGCCACTCTGCCTTTCTGCGCAGGTAGCAGGTACTTTAGGTACCCGATACTATCATTATGGTATTGGTATAGATAAAACAGGGAAGGATCCTTATGGATATTTATTGTAAAGACTGAAGCAACAAAATTACAAATCAACCAGTAAGTTTTTTTGGAGTTATGAGCAGGAGATTGCTAAACTTAACGATCTACCTACACCTCCAAAAGCAAAAATGTTTTATTAATTTGGCTCAAGAAGTTGCTACAGAACTTATGTTAAAAATTGTTTTGTATGTGGAGGAACCACTATGGGAGATCGCTGGCCATGGCATGTACAAGAAGCAAATTATACTGAAATAGCTCAATGGAAAGGGAATTTCACCTTTGATAATAACTTCAATGAAACCTGGCAAGTCACCTCCCATATAATAGGTCATATATGTTATACCAGAAATAAAAATAATCAACTAAAAGAAATAAACCTATGGGATTTCTAAAATGTTCTAATGATGGGAAAATAACACTGGGTTTCACAAACTAATATGACCCAACCTGAAAACTCATTGCTGAAAGTAACTAAGTTAAAAGGGCTTTCAGACCCTGAAAATGACTATTGTGTGGAATTCACCTGATGGGTTATATTGGATATTGGTAATTTTGCCTATAATATGTTACCCGCAGGTTGGTATGGCTCATGCATTTTGGGGGCAATTCACCTTCTTTCTTCCTAATGCCTATAGAGAAAAAACAGAAATTGGGAGTCCCTGTATATGATACTCTTGAAAACGAAAACGATCAATAGATCTCTCTAAAGTGAAAAATAGGTAACTGGAAGGATGATGAGTGGCCCCCTGAGAGAATTATTGCATATTATGATCCTGCGACGTGGGCACAAGACGATCATGGGGATAGAACGCCGATATATGATTAATCGATTATGATTACAAGCTGTATTAGAATAATTACAAATGAAACTGCATTGGCATTAACTAAGCTTGCAAAAGAAAGTGTATTGTCAAGAACTTATATTATGCAAAATCATTTAGCCTTAGACTATTTGCTCGCTGCCGAGGGCGGAGTGTGTGGTAAATTTAATCTTAGTAATTGTGTATACAAATGATGATTCTGGAATTGTAAGAAAAATAACTCGAACTATGATACAAACTGCACATGTTCCTGTACAAACTTGGAAAGGCATATTGGACACTGATGATAGCTTGGAGGTATTTTTAACAATTGGAAGCAAGGATTATTTTTTTATCGGAATGGATATTTTGGGATTAACTATGTTGCCATGCATAATACCATTATTGAGATCCACTATGCAAAGTATGCGGACGCTGCTATCCAGAAGCGCACGCTTATAATAAGTGTCAACACATCAGAATTAATCCTGGATATCCAATGGAAGGGGGATTTGTGAGAAAGAAACAACCCATGGCAATTGCCCCCCCTCCTTAAGAATAAAAAGGAGGAAATGTGGGGATCTGTTCCATAATTGGCCTGGTAAATTAGCTGAGATCAAAAGAATAATAACCTGTTTGAATTGATCCCAGTGAACATTTGCCAAAAGCCTATGGAAAAAACAGTCCTGGGAAAGCTTTAGATAAGAGAGTCGAATTCATTTCAAGTGTTTATGTGAATAGCAATACACAAATACACACAGGATGAGAGCCTCTGTTATCTGAGATATAAACACACAGAATTAGCCTTGCATCCTTTGCCGCCTCGTGTAACAGATCAGTTACTCCCATATGCCTAATGTAGCTCTCTGTGTGATTTACAATTCTATACCTCCTCATTTCCCCTTATCAAAGGGAACCTTTTGTTCCTCCTCCCTGCCAGGATGTGTAATCAAGAAGTGATTTGTAACATACTGTGAAATCCTTTGTTTGTACTAACTGCTGATGAACTAGTTTCTTTGAACTTCCTAATAAAAGGTGCTGGTAAAACCAGAAATCCACCATTTTCACCCAGACTGCAGTGTGTGTGTGTGTCTCATTACCAAAGCAGCCTAGGAATTAGAATTCGTGGAATGGTCCATCGGATTGGGGGAATCCTTGCATCTTCAATGCAAGCTTATTCCTTCATAGATTTTCTAGAATTCTGGTAACTAAATACTAAGCCAAACCTGGCTTGGGCTCTCCATGAACCAATGTCTGTTAGATGCTGACCTTTCTGTGATTTAGGCAATATATGATGGCATTAATGGTATGGATTATGTACTGTTAAACCATGGTGAAATCTAAAAAATAAAATTCCTATTGGTTCTGTGAGCGTGGGTTGATGGGGTCATGTGACTTGGTGGGCATGGCTATGTAGTCATGTGATGGGGGGGGGGGTCCAAAAGACAGAAACTTACTTTAACAATATTTTGCTGGATCACAGGTTGGTCTAGATGACCCCCAGGCCCCTTCCAGCCCTGGATTGCTGTGCTCTTTCAAGGTATCCTCTGAAGCTGTGATAGTGCTAGGTTTGTGGTCCCTCCCTCCCTCCCCTCGTGCCCTCCTTCTTCCTTCCTTCCTTCCTCCCTCCCTCCCTTCCTTCTTTCTTCTTTCGTTCTCCCTTCCCTCCCTTTTTTCTCCCATCCCCTTCTTCTTTTCTTTCTTTCTTTCTTTCTTTCTTTCTTTCTATTCCCACACCCCTCCCACACTTTTGGCCTCAGGGAAGCCTCCTCAGAAAAAAAAAATGGACTCCCAATGCTAAAAAACGTTTAAAAAGTTCCTATCATCACACAACATGGCTGGATTTCCCCCCCCCCCCGGTTTGTTAAGCATTTTTTTTACTACTGGTTCAGGTGAACCAGTCCAACTAGTAGCATTTCATCCCGCTTTAAACATTAGCAGAGAAAGTAGGTAGGTGTAAAAGGTATTCTTATCCTGATTTTTGGATCTATATTGGTTATAATGTAAGGTATTCGTGCAGGGTATCTGAGGAGTCCTCTTGCCACAATGGTAACTCCCCATCCAATTTGCTCAAGCAGAAAAGGCTGCTCTGGATCTTTCTTCTGTGAAGGGATTCCCTTGGTTGGGGTCAAGCAGAAAAGCCTTTTCCCACTGTGACCCATAAACTGTGGAACACTCTCTGCAGAGGTGAGATCATGCTTACTTTCTTCTGGGAGGGCATTAAAAGTTTTTTCAGTTCGCTTAGACCCTGAAGGGGAACTCTCCAATGGAAGTAATTGACAGAAGAGGAGGGGAAGGAGAGAGGAGACCTCACTTCATTGCCATCTTGGTTTTAGTTTTTTATAAGGTTTCTAATTGTTATTTTTTCTATGTTTACTTTTTTATTGCTGGAAAGCTGTGCAATCACCATAGTATTGAGATGGACAGAATGAATGAATGAATGAATGAATGAATGAATGAATGAATGAATGAATGAAAAAAAAGAAGAAAGAAAGAAGTAAAGAAAAAGAAACTCATTTTCAATGTGACTTTGTTCTCATGGTCTGTTATTATGTCACTTCTGATTTTATTTAATTTAAAGGGAATATTGCCAACTAAGCAGGGTGAAATCCTCCCAGTTCAGCCAAACCGGTAGGGATTTCGTCTGGTTCTGTGAACTGGTAGTAAAAAAAAAGCTTCCG
>NW_022473861.1:413396-417328 GCF_009769535.1 Thamnophis elegans | reverse complement strand
ATGTCATCAGCCATGAAGCACAAATGATGGCTTGAACAAGAGTGCAGGAAAGTACAATGGAGCTCACCATTTTCTTCCCCACCCAATGTCTCATTTTGGACCCAGGCTTGGTAGCCATGAATGCTAAGACAACCACACTGGTTTTGGCCAACAAACAAGAAACTGCCACTGAGAAGATAATGCCAAAGCTGGTTGTCGAAGAAGACATACAAATTTATTTGGTCTCCCAATAAATAACAAGACACAAAGGAAAGAAAGTAGAAGGAAATGAGGATAATGTAGGTGAGGTTCCTGTTGTTGGCTTTGACAATAGGAGTATCCCTGTATTGTATGAAGATACCTGGAGCACATAGATGTGATGAAAGCAAACAGAAGTGCACAAACAGCCAGACTAATCCCCAGTGAGTCTTCATATGATAAGAATGTTATGACTTTTGGAATGCAGGAATTTTTGTTGTGATTCGGGTATTGATCTTCTGGACATGGAGAACAGTCAGCTGTATCTAAAAACAACCATCAAAAATCAATTTACAATCTGTTACACTAAATATTATGTGTCCTGTATTGACGGAACATGGCCATTTGTAATGCATTGACCTTGAACTTGAGAACATTTATCTGTGCCCTAAGCTAACCACCCCAAATCTATTTATAGCCTGCTGGGACCCATTCACAGAACACGACAGGCTGAGATGTGAAAATGAAAATCAGACCAAAGGAACAGATAAATGCCCCAAACAAAATCTGCTGGAAATAAAATGGGAAATAATCTCTTAGTCTCCCAATAAGCATGGTATCAATGGGAAAAATAAAAAAAATAGTCATGCTAATTTATCATTTTCTCCAAATTGTATGCAAACAGACACAGAATTTCATGTAAGTACAATTGGTACAGGATTTACATTACTAAAAAAAAATCTGATTTAAAAACATTTTGGCCAGGGATGATTGAAAAAGACTATAATACTAGAAAGTTCTGATCCAAACACTTTACAGAGATGGTCAAATACAAGTTTATTCACTTAATATTATAGGGACCTTTGATTTGACATTCAATTTGCTGAAGTGCTTAAACATGGATTGTCTAGAAGTGGGGAAAATGTGAATTTCAGTCCTCCCTTTTGAGATGAAAAATAGTTCAGGGACATTGGGCCATTCACTGCCTCTCCACCCCAGAAAGAAGACACAGTCAAACCACTTCACAGATATTGCCAAATATCTATGCACCTATCCATGTAGTTAGTAGAAGTACAGATTAGTTAAAACAGCATTTTTCTTAGGAATTTACGCCATGCTGGTGAGGGAAGAACCCAGCCACTGAGATCTCAATAGGAAACTCAAAGCTCAAAGCTCAAAGCTCAAAGCTCTGGTGGTGCAGTGGTTAATATGCAGTATTGTAAATTAACTCTGCTCACTGCCAGGAGTTCAAGTCCTTTGATCCTGACTGGCTCAAGGTTGACTCAGCCTTCCACCCTTCTGAGGTTGATAAAATGGGGAACTAGATTGTGGGGGCAATATGCTGACACTGTAAATCACATAGAGAGGGCTATCAAGCACTATGAACCATATATAAATCTGAGTGCTATTACTATTGCTGCTATTGCTACCTATTTTATGCCCCATTCTCTCTTTGCATGTACTTCATAGTGAATTTCTGCATCTCCCCTGTGCTTATATCTGAAGTGTATCTTTATCAATCCATGCACTTTTTTACTACGAGTAATTTCACAACTGAGAAGATTGCATACCTGTCTGGACAACTGCTAAGAAGCTGATTCACTTTAATTACTTTGTTTTATTTTAAAAGAACCCTCTTTACATGATATATCTTACCCTTTTCAGCAGAAATTTTCCCTTCTGGACATAGAAGGCAATCATAACAACAAAATGGCTTCCCTTCCTTCTTGGTCTTCCTATAGCCTCTCTGGCAATGATCATTACACAAAGAAATAGGGTGTGTCTATTCCCACGAAAATAAGAATAATATATTAGCATTCATATGGCTAGAAGGATAGACAGATTTGAGATTTACTTCATGCAGGAAAATCAACATTTTAAAACAGATAAATGACAAATGTTTATAAGACTTATTGGTTTAATAATCAAAGAGTTGACAAATGGCTGTTAGAACTTACAATAACAAGTTAACAATTGATGGAACATATCATGCGATCCCTACATAAAAATGTTATCACACAAAATGGCAAGATTCCTTTGAAGGATTCCTAGGATTGGGCATGGCAATATTCAAACTTCAGTGTCTCATTATAGTGTAAGGTATAAAGCAGTGATGGCAAACTTTTTCAGCATCAAGTGCCCAAACCGGAACATTTGTGCTTGTGTGCTCATGTGCACATGTACATGCACACCGGAGCACTGGAAACCCAAATAGCAGCTGGCTGGGGGGCACATGCCTGTTTTGGGCCAAAGGTTTTGGCTGTTCTCAGACTGTTTTTTGCCCCCCAAATGGCCTGAAAATGGCCCCTAAAATGGGTTTTGGCTGTTTTGGGGGGCATTTTCAGGCTGGTTTTTTTGCCCCCAAATGGCCCAAAACAGCCTGAAAATGGCCCAGAAATGGTCCAAAAATGTCCATTTTCCAGCATACCGGCACCCATGAAGACAAAGCATTTGCATGCCAGAAACCAGAAGAGCAGCTGGCGACAGTGTGTGTGCCCACAGAGAGCGCTCTTCATGCCACTCCTGGCATGTGTGCCATAGGTTTGCCATCATGGGTATATAGTATAAAGATCCAACAGAGAGGGCATGCTACAGGTTCCATCTGTAGCAAAAGGAGTACGGAATGTCAACCTCCCACTAAACTCCTACCTATTTATTGTCAGGGTTCCAAGTTACAATCATAAAGTCCAAATTTATTAGGCACATCATATTGGCACATCTGATGAAGACCCGACTCTGAAGGTCCCTGGGTTTTCCTCACCCAAATTAATTTCCTCCAGTCCATATGACCATCACATGTTCCAACCAGGTCACAGTCTCCACTCCAGTTGGGTTCAGCCCATGGTGGGAACGTCCTTGGTTCTCAGGAGAATTTTTTAAAAAAAATTGGCTACAAGTCCCCAGCTATCTCTATTCTCCCTTGTGTTGTCACAGCTCCAACCAGCCTTGCTGTGGCAGCCCTGAAGATGCTCCAAAATGGCTTCAGGGTTGATATTTATCTACTTGCATTTGCATGCTTTCGAACTGCTAGGTGGGCAAGAGTTGGGGCAGAAACAAATGCTCATTCATTACACAGTGCTTGGGTCTTGAACCCAGGCAGTCTCCAAGTGACAAGCTCAGCATCTTTAACCACTGAGCCATCAACCCCCCTTTTAGATTGTAGTTTTACTTAATTGTGCTATACTACCAAGAGTAAGTTCTGATGAGATGGTCAGCTATATGAAATGAATGATGAATGAATGAATGAATGAATGAATGAATGAATGAATGAATGATAAAGTTGGTATTTCAGAAATTTGAAAATCTATAATAAACTTTTATATCCATCAACCCATGTGATGTAGACATCAATATCTGGCCATCATGGTTGGGGCAATATGGGAGCTATAACTGCAGTCTAACACTATTGAAGTAAAGCATAGGAAAAAACAAGGACATAAGATTTTTATACTTTATTCCAAAATCATGGCTAGAATGCCCTTATATGACTTGCAGCTTACAGTTTAGACCAGGAATTTTACATTTAATTAAAATATGTGAGGTGTGATGATACATAGCATTCACATTCACAAAATCAGATTGACTGATTGATCAATATTTGAAATATTTCAGCAACAATCCAATTAAACATAAGAGATGGATGGCATATATATATGTGTGTGTGTGTGTGTGTGTGTGTGTGTGTGTGTGTGTGTGTGTGTGTGTGTGTGTGTCCAAATTTAGACCACAGATTTTTTGAACAATTCATCCCAATT
>NW_022473861.1:348866-362975 GCF_009769535.1 Thamnophis elegans | reverse complement strand
CCTGAGGGGACTCAGGGCGGCTCACATAAAATCAGGGAAGGGGAATACAAAACAATGACGAAGACACATATAATAAAAGTAATAAGCAACATACATTCATCATTCGGGAGGGGCGGCTATCCTTGTCCCCAGGCCTGACGGGCTAGCCAGTTCTTAAGGGCTGTGCGGAAGGCCTGGACGGTGGCGAGGGTACGAATCTCCACGGGGAGTTCGTTCCAAAGGGTCGGGGCTACTACTGAGAAGGCCCTCCTCCTTGTGGTTGCCAGCCGGCACTGGCTGGCCGATGGAATACGGAGGAGGCCCAACCTGTGAGATCTAATTGGTCGCAGGGAGGTAATTGGCAGAAGGCGGTCTCTCAAGTATCCAGATCCACTACCATGCAGGGCTTTATGGGTGACTAATAGCACCTTGAAGCACATCCGGAGATCGACAGGTAGCCAACGCAGCTCGCGGAGGATAGGTGTTATGTGGGTGAACCGAGGTGCACCCACAATCACTCGCGCGGCCGCGTTCTGTACTAGCTGAAGTCGCCGGATGCTCCTCAAGGGCAGCCCCATGTAGAGCACATTGCAGTATTCCAGCCTAGAGGTCACAAGGGCCCGAGTGACTGTTGTGAGTGCCTCCCGATTCAGGTAGGGTCGCAACTGGTGCACCAGGCGAACCTGGGCGAATGCCCCCCTGGTCACAGCCGTCAGGTGGTGGTCAAACGATAGCTGTGGATCCAGGAGGACTCCCAAGTTGCGAACCCTCTCTGAGGGGTGTAAAATTTGACCCCCCAGCCTGAGTGATGGAATATTTGTCGAATCTTTGGGAGGAAAACACAACAGCCACTCGGTCTTTTCTGGGTTGAGCACAAGCTTGTTAACCCTCATCCAGTCCATAACGGCTTCAAGGCCTCGGTTCATCACGTCTGCCGCTTCATTGAGTTGGCACGGGGCGGACAGATACAACTGGGTATCGTCCGCATATTGATGGTATCTGATCCCGTGCCTACGGATGATCTCTCCCAGCGGTTTCATGTAGATGTTGAATAGTAGGGGGGATAAGACCGAGCCCTGAGGCACCCCATATGTTAGGGGCCTAGGGGACGATCTCTGCCCCCCCACCAACACCGACTGCAACCTGTCCGAGAGGTAGGAGGAGAACCACCGCAACACGGTGCCTCCCACTCCCACCTCCCGCAGTCGTCGCAGAAGGATACCATGGTCGATGGTATCGAAAGCCGCTGAGAGGTCAAGAAGGACCAGGATGGAGGAATGTCCTCCATCTCTGGCTCTCCAGAGATCATCGGTCAATGCGACCAAAGCGGTTTCTGTGCTGTAACCGGGTCTGAAGCCTGACTGGAAGGGGTCGAGATAGTTTGCTTCCTCCAAGGACCGTTGGAGCTGGAAGGCCACCACCTTCTCAACAACCTTCCCAAGGAAGGGAAGGTTGGAGACTGGGCGATAGTTATTAAGAACAGCTGGATCCAGAGATGGCTTCTTTAGGAGGGGTCTCACCACCGCCGCTTTCAGTGCGGCGGGGAAGTTCCCCTCCCGAAGAGAGGCGGTAACAACCGCCTGGATCCAGCCTCGTGTCACCTCACTGCTGTTAGCAACCAGCCATGAGGGACACGGGTCCAGTACGCAGGTGGAGGCACTTACAGCCCTCATGGCCTTGTCCACATCCCCGGGGGTAACATCCTGAAACTCAACCCAGAGATGTTCTACTTGATCCTCTTGTGCCTCGGCTGGAACTGCGGGGATGGAGTCCAAGTCCGACCGAAACCGAGCAATTTTGTCCGCTAAGAATTGGGCATAATCCTCAGCTCTGCCCTGCAAGGGTTCCCCCGCTTCCCTTTTATTTAATAGGGAGCGGGTTATCCTAAACAGGGCGGCTGGGCGGGACTCAGCGGACGCAACCAAGGTGGCTATGTGAGATCTTTTCGCTGCCCTAAGAGCCCTGGTGTATTCCTTGGTGCAGGTGGTTACCATTGCTCGGTTCGATTCGGACTTATCGGACCTCCATCGGTGCTCTAGGCATCTCCTCCGGAGAGACATAGGCTGACAGATGGAAGAATACAACTTAAAATTAGCTAAATCTAATTACTCTTATTTGTAATAGACATAGCTGAATAATAATTGATATTGATAGTAATGTATATAATGTGGAGTTGATATGATAAATAATAATTGGATATGAGAAAGGAAGGTTGGAAATACTTTTGGACTATATATAAAGGTTATTAATCACAATAATTACCACTATTAAAAATAAAATAAAATATATACAGTTAAATGTTAATTAATATGGGGAAAATGCTATGATATACGATATAACTACATAAAGAAGGGAGAATGATAATAAATTATACTGCATGGAAGATGGAATTTTTGGTATTAAATATTATGGATGTTCAGCTAAAATAGGATATGAGGATTTGATGTTAATAGAGGATTTTACAAACAAGTAAATGAAATGTCAGCATGTGTTTATGGATTAACTCTTTGGCATAGTTAAGGTTGAAGGATGTTTAAATAACTGTAGTTAACTAAAAGTGGAGGTATAATGATGTCAATATGGTAAACGTTTGATTTAAGATATTTGAATTAATATGAATTAATGGAAGAGATGCACCAAAACATGTTGTAACCAGCTGATATACATTTTTTTATATAATATATACCTGTGTTCTTGTGTGTGTGTGTGTGTGTGTGTGTGTGTGTTTGTTTTGTTTTTTTTTTCCCTGCCTTGTCTTTTGTTTTTTTTTCCTTTGGTTTTTTTTTGTTTTCTCTCTCTCTCTCTCTCTCTCTCTCTCTCTCTCTCTCTCTCTCTCTCTCTCTTTTTGATTTTTTCTTTTCCCATTGGTGTGGGCATGTATTGTTTAAGATTATTATTATTATCAATATTTTTAAATAATAATTACCGTCAAATGAAAATGGATATATGTATGAATATTTGAGTTAAAATGCTTGAGTTAACATGAGTTATGTTTGTTGACTGTGGAGGAGATGTACGAAAGTTTATTTGTGACCGACTGATACACTTTCTATAGCATGTAAAGAAAGATGTTTTACTTGTTTTAAATTAAAAATTAAAAAATTTTTAAATTAAAAAAAAAGAAAATAACATTTAAAAAGTAAGATAACCACTGCCCAAAACCATTCCAAATTTAATTCCATCACTTGATTCTTCTATTCTTCAATTTAAATTGGTTTTTGAGTTTTTATAGGCAGTCTCTTTTTTAAAACAATAAAAATTCCTCACCAGCTGGAAACACTTTCTCTTTCTGTATCCTTCCCCTTTGGAGCTGCCCCGACTTTGTCAGCCTTGGCTGGATTTTTTGTCACCAGCTTGAAGGACTTTTCTTGCTTCTTTCAGGGATTTTGTGATATCCCCGAGATCAGCAAGACGTATTCTTCCTGTTCACTGTCTTTTTGGGACGGTTTAGGTCCGTTTGGACCACCCAGTGGCAAAAGTGTTGGCTGTGGTCTCAGAGCATTGAGACCACACAACCATATCATCGCGACATTGGCTCCTCCTCCTCGGAACATTTATCACTTCTGAAGGCAAGTTCCACTAATTAATTGTTCTAACTGTCAGAAATTTTCTCCTTAGTTCTAAGTTGCTTCTCTCTTTGATTAGTTTCTATCCATTGCTCCTTGTTCTACTCTCAGGTGCTTTGGGGAATAACTAGGCTCCCTATTCTTTGTGGCAACCCCTGATACAGTATATCAGAGCACTGCTATCATGTCACCCCTAGTCCTTCTTTTCGGAAGACTAGACATATTCGGTTCCAGAAACCTTTCTTTATATGTTTTATCCTTGAGTTCCCCAATCACCTTTGTTGCTCTTCTCTGCATTCTTTCTAGAGTCTCAACATCTTTTTTACATCATTGTGACCAAAATTGGATGCAATACTCCAAGTGTGGCCTTACCAAGGTGATCACATGACCTTGGGGCACAGCGATAGTCATAAATATGAACTAGTTGCCAAGCATCTGAATTTTGATCACATGTTCATAAGGATTGTAATTTTGAATGGTCACTAAACAAACTGTTGAAAGTCGAGGTCTACCTGTAATAGTCATGGTTTCAATTAGTGACTGCTTCACCTAACAACCAAATTGATGATGATGTTATCCATTACATTGAATCTGACTCTTGGTGATTCTGTGGGTCTCTCCACGTCTTCCCATTTTGTACCTTTCTTTATTTTCTATGCTCTGGCTGGTGTCAACTTTGATAGTGTCCAGAAATCATTGTCCTTGATGGCCTGGTTTCCTTTTATCACTAACTCTTCCAAACACAATTGCTTTGTACAGTGACAAAATTATTGATCCTAACTGTGGTCACTCAATGAGCCTATAGTGATAAATTCACTGAAGACCACTCAATGATTGGAACTGGCTCAGACTAAAGCAGTGAAGACAGTGATGGTTCTGCTACATTATGCTCACATGTCTCAAGGCTTTAAAAACTTGGTTTCCAATTGGTTTCCAAGTGCAATTCAACATGTTGATTTTGCCTATAAAGTCATCAAATTTATAGAGTCTGCTATTTGAGGAAGTGGCCACCTGTAGCAGTTTCTCCTTATCTAGTAAGATCAATCAGAATGGGTATGATTCTGGTTTCATTGGTTTAAACATTTTTTGGAATGTATATAAGGATCCCATCCTGATACTACTCCACAAATCTTTAAAAACACAGTTTTCCAAAGCCTTATGTTAGGTTGGCACTGAACAATTATTGTCTCTTCTTTACTGATACGTGTATCCTTTGTTATGGGTGTACTTTATTTCTTCTATTTGTTTAGTGTCCTATTTTCATTAGTTGATATTACCATTTTTATAACATTATTGAAAAAAATTTCAGACAGAAAAATAAAGTAATATAGAAAATGGAATTAAAAAAAGAAAAATAAAGAAAGTGAAGAGATTTTTTTAAAGCATATACAGCCAGGGAAAGCTTCAATGCTTTTCATCAGTATAAGTATAATCTTTATTATAATTGTACTTAAATACAACAAAATTGGTTAGTTCTTGCAGTCTAAGATTTGTCAGTTCACTTTGTTCATGCATGCATGTTATCTAGGACAAACCAAAGGAGTGAACTAGAACCAGATGGTGGAGCGAACTCCTATCATTTACCCCTAGCTCCTGCTCACATTTCATTTCAAAACAACGTAAAATGCAAGTAGATAAATATCATGTTTCCCTGAAAATAAGACAGGGTCTTATTTTCTTTTGACCCCCAAAATAAATTCTAGGTTTATTTTCAGGGAGACCTTATTAATTTTGATGTGCAGGAGGCAGTGAGCATGGTCACCTCATGGCTACTGCAGTGTTGCAATATTTTCAGCGAGGGCTTCCTTTCAAGGGAGGGCTTATTTTAGTGCATGCGCTCAAAAGGCTGATTGGACTTATTATCCAGGGAGGTCTTATTTTCAGTGAAACAGAGTAGATAGCACTCTGATTGGAAAAGATAGCAACGTTTTGTGTGGAAGCCGGAGCCAGCACCGAACCTGTTCAGATGCAAGATGAGATTGGAGGAAGAAAGCCCACATGACCTGACATCCTCTGAACACTTCTAGCCAGCTGGTCTACATCTAATTAACCCCTTTGCATTTATAAAACTTACTCTAATTCTTTTTAAACCCCTTTATTGCTTGGTATCAACGAGAGACAACTGCTTCTGAGAGATGACAAACAACATTTTCCTATCCGTGAAAAGGACAGGATAGGACAGAATAGAGAACAGAGTAGAGTAAAGTAGAGTAAAGTAAAGTAGAGTACAGGGTAGGGTAGGGTAGGGTAGGGTAGGGTAGAGTAGAGTAGAGTAGAGTAGAGTAGAGTAGAGTAGAGTAGAGTACAACAGAACAGAGCTGGAAGGCACTTTGGAGGTCTTAGAATAAAGAGTTGTAAGGGACCTTGCAGTTCTTCTAGTCCAACCCCCAGGAAACCCTACACCACTATAGACAAATGGTTATCTAAGCTCTTCTTAAAAACTTCCAGTGTTGGAGCATTTACAACTTCTGGAGGCAAGTTGTTCCACTGATTAATTGTCTTCTAGTACAGCTCCCTGCTCAAGCAGAAGAACCTATACCATTTCAGATAAGTGACTGTCTGGTCTCTTCATAAAAACTTGCAGTGATGGAGCACCCATGATTTCTGAAGGCAAGCTGTTCCACTGGTTAATTGTCATCACTGTTGGGAAGTTTCTCCTTAATTCCAGGTTGCTTCTCTGTTTGATTAGTTTCCCAACATGGGACCTGCTAGTCTAAATTGGTGATTATCTCAAATGTAATAATAACAAATATAATGACAATAATAACATGACCATGATTGTCAAGAGACACACTTCAAGTGGATTGAGGACCGTCAATTGCCTTTGTAAGGTTCCCATTTGCAATTCAAGTTAACCTGTAGTTTTTATCTTAAAGTCTGAACTTTGCATCCTTTTCACACAAACCCACAACGATGAACTCCAAATAGGTCTTTGGAGTTTAGGTCTTTAGCTAAGAATTTAGAAGGACAAGAAAATGTAGAGATAAATGATACAAGTCCCAGAATGAATTGGTTCCTTCTATATGGTGTTCCCATAGCATTCCTATCAATGCTTTGGTTGCAAGTAATGTGTAACATTGCTCATAGTAAATGCAGCACCACAGATCCTCTGCCTATCCTTCACAAGCATTATCAGTCAGGGAACATTAACATTGCTGGCATCTTTTCTCAGTTCTACATGTTTCAAAAGATGATGGACTTCAAGACACCTCCTTCTAGTGATCTTTTTGAGGATAGTATGTAAGTATTCAGAGAGAGAGAGAGAGAGAGAGAGAGAGAGAGAGAGAGAGAGAGAGAGAGAGAGAGATGTGTAAAATAGACTGAATTTGAATGAATTTTAAGAGCATTATGTGAATGTTTATAGATGCCAAGATATAGAGTGTGTCATTTAGCCTTGAGGCATATGTAAAGCAAAAATGATTGATGGTTATTTGTGCAATATATTCATATGTGTAGTGCCTTTACCTATGCATAAAGATTTTATGGTATTTACACTTTCTACTTTCTATTTACACTTTCTAAATACTTGTTGCATTTACCTGTTTCATTAATCTGGTGTCAACCAAATGCCAAAGAAAGAATTTTAGTGAATGGATATTTATTTTTGTCCAACTGTCTCTCTGCTTTCCCAAAATGTCAGCACTTTAAGGTTCAACCTGTAGAAACAATGTCTTTCCTTTGGAGATAGTGTACTATATAGTTAATTTAATTATATTATTGTACAACCATAAATATTCAAATGGAGAGTGGAAGAGGTATATTGGGTTTATATTTTTTGGCGTATTGTTGACAAGAGGAATTGCTGCAATTATTGTTTAATGTTGTATGGTGCCAGCTATGCACAGTATATATGTGAGTGTACGAAAATGGAAAAATGGAAAATAAAAATCTTTTAAGCAGAAAAAAATATATTCAAATGGTACTCCCTCTGTACAACACAAAATCTATATGAAGGGAGCTGGTAACCAAGCTTCCCTCCCGAGCATTGTTCAGTTTTAGTCACCACATTACAAAAAAGATGTTGAGACTTTGAAAAAAAATAGAAAGGGTGAGGAGGAGGTCAATTTATTTTCCGAAGCTCCAGAAACAATGTATGGAAACTTACCCATGGAGAGAATCAACTTGGGATTAAGGAGAAACTTTCTAACAGTGAGAACAATTAACCAATGGAACAGCTTGCCTTCAGAAGTTGTAAGTGCTTCATCGCTGGAGATTTTTAAGAAAAGATTGGAGAGTCACCTATCTGAAGAGGTATAGGGTCTCCTGTTTGAGCATGTGGGTTGGGCTAGAAGATGTCTAAGGTCTCTTCCAGCTCTATTGATCCTAACATCTTTTGATGAACATCATAATGTAATCTAGCATGGAGCAGTATTTTAGTCTTGCCATGTAAACTTTCCAGAGAAAAGATGGAATTGAAGAAAGATGGCACGACAAAGAATTTCACTACTGATCTCATTAGCAAAAAACATAAAACATATGCTTCACAGCTTGCTACTTATTGTAAACTCTCATGTCAATAGTCAAGGCACCACTGACATACTAAGCCCTTCCTAATATAGTCACAGAAAAAAGATACAATACCAAGCAGGGATGGAGGGGAACCTGATTCGTATGTCTTCTACCAATTCTTTCTGATAAATTGCTTTGATTAGTTTAGTTTCTGACTAGTTTAAATAAGGGATGTGAATCGGACCTATGATAGCTAGCTAGCTGGATAGCTGGATAGCTGGATAGCTGGATAGCTGGATAGCTGGATAGCTGGATAGCTGGATAGCTGGATAGCTGGATAGCTAGATAGCTAGATAGCTAGATAGCTAGATAGCTAGATAGCTAGATAGCTAGATAGCTAGATAGCTAGATAGCTAGATAGCTAGATAGATAGATAGATAGATAGATAGATAGATAGATAGATAGATAGATAGATAGATAGATAGATAGATAGATATACTGTAGAGATTGGGTGGACCAACTCCACACATTATACTTGAAAGAAAGGCTGAAATAATTATCATATTCTGTGTTAAATGTATTGAAGCAGTTCATGTACCTCTCTCTTCAGGGTCTTAACTCAGATTTACCAACATATCCTGGCTTTAGTATTTGCTGTTAAGGAGATCAATGCTAATCCACAGATTTTACCCAATGTTACACTGGGCTTCAAAATCTATAATAGCCAGTTCGCTTCAAAATGGATGTACCATGCCTCAATGGAGCTCCTTTCATCTAAAGATAGATTAATCCCTAATTACAATTGTGACATCCAGAACTATCCACTAGCAATAATTGGAGGACCTGACACTGCTGCATGTCTTCATGTGGCCATCATTCTGCACATTTACAAGTTTCCTCAGGTAACCATGTATGTGGAGTATATATAAAATCTGGTTAAATATAACATTCCTTTGAGATAAAACATCCCATTCCTGGGATGAAGCAAGTAACTGAGTGAGACCATGGAACACATTTTTCTTTCAACCTTGTTTGAAATCTATGAAATGCACTTATTAATATCTGTTCCTTCTTCAATTGAGTGGGTAATAATAGCAACAGCAATAGCACTTAGACTTATATGCTTCTTTACAGTGCTTTATAGCCTCTCTAAGAGGTTTACAGAGTCAGCATATTACCCCCAACGATTTAGGTGGTCATTTCACCTACCTTGGATGGATGGAAGGCTGAGTCAACCTTGATCCTGGTGAGATTTGAACTGCCAATTTGCAGGCAGTCAGCAGTCAGCAGAAGTAGCATGCAGTATTGTACTCTAACCATTGTGCCACCATGGCTCAATAATAATAATGTATGGTTTGAGAATCTCATGCTCTTTAACAGGACCTCAAAAGCTCCTGCTACACCAAATGTTACTGGTCCCATTCACAGAGATTATTTATGAACCAAAATAGCCCCTTCTTTGAGTTCACAAAATGTCTGGAATTATAAAGCATAAAAAACATAAAGGTTCCCCTTGCACATATGTGCTAGTCATCCCTGACTCTAGGGGGTGGTGCTCATCTCCATTTCAAAGCCAAAAAGCCAGCACTGTCTGAAGATGTCTCTGTGATCATGTGGCCGGTATGACTAAATCCTGAAGGCACACAGAATGCTGCTACCTTCCCACCAAAGTGGTCCCTATGTTTCTACTTACATTTTTACGTGCTTTCGAACTGCTAGGTTGGCAGAAGCAGGGACAAGTAACGGGAGCTCACTCCATTACACAGCACTAGGGATTCAAACCGCCGAACTGCTGATCTTTCTGATAGACAAGCTCAGCATCTTACCCACTGAACCACCACATCCCTTATAAAGCATAGGAAGAGACAAACTAATGTAAGCAATTTTAATACTAACACAGCTTGATACATTGTGTAATAATATCATTAAACTCTTATGATAGAGGACTTTGAAGGAATACTGCTGTCAAATTAAAACTGATACTACGATATGGATCTAAACATTTACTTGTGCACTACCAGTTTGAAAAGTATATCAGTACACCTTATTAAAAAATATCAAAGCTTATTGTCTCCTTTCTGAATCCATCTGCATTTTCTATAGTTGACATATGGCTCTACTCCGTTGACAGATGAAGACAAACAGGCTGGTTTCTATCACCAAATGTTTCCAAATATGGACCATCAATATAAGGGAATTCTTCTGTTACTACAGCATTTTATGTGGACATGGATTGGGGTCTTAACTGTGAATATTGAGAATGGGGAGAAGTTTGTACAAAATGTGGTTCCCATATTTGCCCAGAGTGGAATCTGCTTTGACTTCATTGAAACATTTCCTATTGTTTCTTACTCCACGGACATTTTTGATACGGTGAAAGATGGGATAAAAATGTACAGTGTGGTCATGAACAGCACAGTCAATTCAGTGTTAGTTCAAGGTGAAATTTTTATAATGATAGTTTTGAGAATGTTTCCTAGTATGTCAACATTTGAGGAGATACCATTACAAGAAAATGCTAAAATCTGGATTATGATAGCCCAGATGGATTTCACATCTCTTCCCTTTCAGAGGTGGGAAGATCTAGATTTTCTCCATGGTGCTCTTTCCTTTGCAGTTCATTCAAGGGAAGTCCAAGGGTTTCGGGAATTTCTTCAGATGATCAAACCAAATTTCAACCAAGAAGATGGCTTTATTAGAGTTTTCTGGAAAGAGGCATTTGGATGCGCGTTCTCAGGCTCCATGATGGATGAGAAACACAACTCTGTGATGGACAGTCAACCAATCTGCACTGGTGAGGAGAAGCTAGAGACCCTCCCAGCATCTGTTTTTGAAATGGACATGACTGGTCACAGTTACAGCATTTACAATGCAATCTATATTTTGGCCCAGGCATTCCATGTTGCTCATTTAACTTCCTTCAGACACAGAGCAAAAATAGGCCAAGTAAGACTTATTGAATTTCTCAAACTTCACCCATGGAAGGTAATGTCAAATATGTAGATTTTTCCCATGTCATCCAACAGTTAAATTAAATGTTTACTTCAATATCATTTTGCTTTTTTAAAATTATTTTTTAATATGAACTTTCCATCTTCCCTTAAACAGTGTGTTATCTGGGTACAAATATCTCTGTGCAATAACTATCAGAATTTACATCATTAACATTGATATTAATTCTCCCATCCTAAAATTATAACATATTACATAGTTGAACATAGTGAACCTCTACATTTTTTTCCTCTCAACATATCTTCTAATAAAAATGTAGCAATTACATTAAGCATGGTAACCCCCATAATCATAATACTAACAATTATCATATTGTTTATATCTCTATCTTAGCATAGTTTGTCCTCTTCTTTAACCTCCATCTTTTATATCCAACTTCCATTTTTATTTTGTTTTTGGACATGGTGTATATCTTATCCTCTAAAAACCTTATTTAAGGTTTTTATAAAGGGAGAGAAACAAGGGAAAAAACCTCAGATTTTCTTTCCAGAAATTATCTCTATTTATGTTAATATATCTCAGACACACTGGAAACACTATTCCAGTACTCCAATGCAGAAAACAGCCTGATATTTTCTAATATTTCCTTTTCTTTTTTTAATGGGTTTTGGAATATTTTTTAAAACTGACTTTAGTTATTCAATAGTATATTTCCTAATTTGTGATTGCATTATCATTATTGTTACCCTCATCACAATCAATTCTATGCCTTGAGCCGTATAGAAAAATTAGGTAAGTGACATTTACGGACCGGTGGGGAAGGTAAGTGAATCCCATTTCTGATCCTCTCTTTGTCCAAACAGTGTTATACAAACTGATCTACTGTTGGATCTCTTATTTGTGGCTGCACGTATCAGCTCAAGTAAGTCTGTAGCAGGGGTGGGTTTCAGCTGATTCTAACCGGTACGCTAGAACCAGTTTGTGAAATTTAGCATATCTTTTGGAACCCGTTCTTCCGGTGGCACAGTACCAGAACACTCTCTCTGTCCCCCTCACTTGCTCCCAACGCCTGTCCGGTCGCCATTCACTCACTCGCTCCCCCTGCCCATCTGGTCACCACTCTCTTTCTCGCTCTCCCCGCCTGTCTGCACCATGCTTTCCCCACCCCCTCGCAGTTCTCGTCTTCCTGGATGGCCTCTGGAGTCATTGCTGGTCGCGCAGAGTCTCACTGCTGCTCCACGCCATGGAAAACATAGGCACACATGCACAGCTTGTACAATTGCAGTCTCGGAGATTTTGTAATAGCGAGAACCTGTTCTCACTCACCCGGGCTTCTGCAGAAGCTTCCCTCCGAAGCCCTCTGAGGGAGGAAGGACCAGTTGGAAGAGGGGCTTTGGTCCTGCTCCAAGCTGTAAGCTTCCCTCTGAAGTATTGGGATGTTCTGTGGTGCCCCCCAAGGAAAAACACCACTGCCAGGTACTTTTAATCATATATTTTGGTCCTATGACTGCAGAATGCTGCAAAAAAAACATAAATGCAGGCCAGTTGTTGAGTGTTTCAAAGTGAGTGGAACACTCAACAAGGTGACCACAGTATGGATGTGTCTGTCTGTGTCTGTGTGTTTCTGTGTATGTGTTTGTGAGTGAGACAGACATACAGACAGAGAGAGGCACAAAGAGAGAGGAGACAGAACGGGGGAGGGAGGGAGGGAGGAAGAGACAGACAGACAGAGAGGAGACAGACTGAGAGAGACATGGACAGAGTGAGTGATTAAGTGAATGAGTGACAGAGAGACCAGACATACACAACATACACACACTGAGTGACAGAGAGAGAGAGGAAAGGGGGGGAGAGAGAGGGAGAGAGGCAGAGACAGAGAGAGAGACACACCCACAGAGAGAGAGAGAGTGAGTGAGAGAGACAGAAAGATACAGAGAGATGAGGGAGAGAGAGAGAGACAGACAGAGACAGGGACACAGAGAGAGAATGACAGAGAGAGTACAGAGAAGGGAGGGCAGGTAGGGAGAGAGAGGACAAAAAGCCACAAAGAGAGAGACCCGCAGGACGAGAGAGAGAGAGAGAGGAGAAGAGGAAAGAAAGAAAAGAGGAAGAAAGAAAGAAAGAAATAAGAAAGAAAAGGAAAGGAAAGAAAAGAAAGACAAGAAAGAAGAAAAAAAAGAAAAAGAAAGAGAACTTGTGACTACAATTGAGCCCAAAATTTTGGTTGCTAAGCAAGAGCGTTGTTACGTGAGTTTCACCACATTTTCCAAGTTGGCCGTGCCCACCCTGTCACATGACTTCCAAGCTACTCCCACACTATCACATGAACCACCAAGCCACTCACACAAAACAGGCCATACCTACAGAAGAGGTTCTAAAAAATTTTGAAACCCACCACTGGTCTGTAGGTCTTTAAAATTTTGGTAAACAGTGTTGTAAGAGATTGAGCTACAAATGAAAAAGTCTTTTCCTCATATTCCTGGAAGTGGGAGAGAAGTCTTCACCATTTGTAGAACCTGAGGGAATGTTTAGTTCTTCTCTTCATTTTCCATTTTGGTTTTCTTGTATGTACGTATTATTTTATTTTTTTGTAGCTTAATAAAATTGTTAGAAGGATCTCATTCAATAATACTGCAGGAGAAACAATATCTTTCAACCAAAATGGAGAACTAGAGACTGGATTTGATGTCATCAATTGGGTGACATTCCCAAACAAGTCCTTTGTGAAAGTCAAAATTGGTGGAATAGGATCTGTGACTTCTCAAGAGGACATATTAGTGATCCACGAGGAAGACATCATTTGGCCAAGCAGGTTTAACCAGGTAGGACCAAAATTTGTGTCTGGATCATGTTACTTGTTTCTAATTTAATAAATGTGAGCTGTGGGATACTGCTGGTGATTTTTCCTGCCTTCTGCCTCAAATACTAAGAGATGAGCTAGGGAAACAAATGTTATAGGTAGGGAGGCTTAGTTGCAGTGGTGAAATCTAAGGTTTTTTTTTGCCACTGGGGTGTGGCCGGGTGGGGTTGGGATCATGGATCAAGTTTTTTTTAACTTTTGAAAGCATTTCTTCAAGCAAAGAGGCAGGAAAAAGATTCTTTAAAAAGCAGGGGGTATGTGCTTCCGATGATTGTGTGGCTCACAGCTGAGCTGTGCAATCCT